>NC_060900.1:21283665-21293665 GCF_014805685.1 Silurus meridionalis
GTGTGAAGGCAATACAGTTGTTTGGGCACCCAATATGGGTTTGGGAATAATTATAATTAAGGAACTATGCATGGGCACTTTAGAGGGGTGTGTGTGTGTGTGTGTGTGTGTGTGTGTGTGTGTGTGAAAATCAGAAAAGGTATTATTCATCAGATGAGCACAAATTCAAGGCAGAACCAACCTCTGTGTGGGTTTTGTGCATGTGTGTGCATGCGTATAGGTTGTGTTGTTGCCGTGCAGTGATGTGTTAATCAATTGCTAAACTCACCACAAGTCTTCTCTTGTGTGTGTGTGTGTGTGTGTGTGTGTGTGTGTGTGTGTGTGTGTGTGTGTGTGTGTATGTATGTGTGTGTGTGTGTGTGTTGGGGGGGGCATTGTTCAGCATTGCTTCATCTCTTTATCTTTTTGACCCAATAGTTTATCATTCGGTCATCAGCAGCCACAGTAAATCTGTAGATTATTGGATTTTAGAGCTGGTTTTTCTGGCCTGGCCGTCTGGCTTTTTGTCTTTAGAGGTGTATGTACCTGTGATCTTTTGTGTGGATGGTTGTATGCGAGTCTATTAGTGTTGTCTTGAATTAACCTCACCGATTCATGTGATGTTATAGAGAGAGAGAGACATGGTGCTGGAAACTTGCACATTTTGGATGACATTCTCTTGGTTCTGCCTTGTAACCCAGACTAAACTAACTCTTGAACTGTCCAAACTCAAATCATTTTTTTATTTTTTTAGGAATATGCGCTTTGCTTAAGCCATTTGTACAATGTATTATTAAGCTGTCTATATTAAATGTGTTAAATCTACCCCTCTCATGCTCCCTTTCTGACTTCCTGTCTTATGACGCATGCAGTTGGCGTGAATGGGTAATTACCGCCAACACAAAAATTTTGACACGTTTCCCTGTTTTGCACAAAAAACTGTTTATAATGTTCATAAGTATAAGAGAAGTTTAATTCCTTTAATAAAGCAGGACAAATGACTGTAAAAACTAAATCCAAAACTTTGTCACTGCAACAATTACAATGCATAACGATGAGACTTGCATTAGAAAATAAATCATATCAGACATATTCAATTCATATGTAACATTTATTTATCTATAGCAATACATTCAAAAGCATATCATTTCATTAACACACTTTCCTAAAGGTTTTCCGGGTATTTATGCAAATAAAATTTTTCTGGTGTCTATGTACATAGCCATTGCTGTCTTAGTAAAATCGTAAAAGATAATATCCTACCCCAGTAATGGCCATACAAGGGTCTAGTGCTTTGGCCCACCATGCCATATATATGAAAAAGTGAAAAAATGTAATTTATATAT
Source organism: Silurus meridionalis (assembly GCF_014805685.1). Classification (NCBI taxonomy): domain Eukaryota; kingdom Metazoa; phylum Chordata; class Actinopteri; order Siluriformes; family Siluridae; genus Silurus; species Silurus meridionalis. Next base: position 21,284,991 of record NC_060900.1, read on the forward strand.
ATATATATATATATATATATATATATATATATATATATATATATATATATATATATATATATATATATATAATTTTTAATTATTTTTTTAAGCTGCAAAAATATAAATTGTAAAGAATATAATTGGCTATTGTTTAATATACATGTATAAATTCTTCACCTTCCTCAAAGTATGCTGAAATTTTCTGAAATGCCAGCGGCCCTCAAACAAGCTTGATTTTTGTCCCTTCATACAAAAAAGTTTGGGGACCTCTGATCTGAGGAAATGTAGAACTAAAAGCTTTACATTCCCAACATCCAGCTGTGAGTCAATGCTTAATTCTTCACTTTCGTTATGCATACCATACATGTTTACTCCATTGTATCTATACCAATAACACTAAGGGACAGCTTTTTTGCTTTTTTTTTATCCAATATCGGGAAATGTGTTGATTGTCCTGTTTGTGCTAATTGCATATCACATTACAGCAGCTATAGATTAGAAGATCCGGATAAAAACACACTGAAATAGTGGCAAGGTTATAGCCCCAGAACTGAAACAATGTTACTGGCACACTTCTCTTAACATCTGTCCCTATTTGTCTCTGCTTCCCAGAGCTGGTTCGAAGTGGCAGGCTGATGTCACTGGCGCTCTCTGCAGGAGATTTGAACTCGCTGCTTCCTGACGAAGATGCCCGCCGTCTGTACATCAGCATGAAAGACTATTTACTGTCAGCCAGCCTGGATGATGTCACACAACCCCATCACAAGGTGATCACACGTTCTCACGTCCTTGCTTTGTCTCACACAGAGCTCTCAGTGATATGAAAGAAGCATGACTTCAATTCTGCCGCATTGCCACTGTTGCATTACATCATTAACGCCAACAAAACAACTTTTGTGCTCTGTGTGTATATGTGTGTTTGTCTCCGAAGCCAAAAAGCTGTGTGGTATGAGATGATATTTACACCGCTTACTGAGGCAAGATGTCCATCTCGAAGTTCTCTCATTGTAGGGCTGATCTTTATGCTTGCCACTTTGTCTGAAGAAGCAGTAAACGATGGATAGGGTTTATCTAAAAGGTCAAAATGGTGTACATGAAGTGAGATAACAAATAAAGAACTAAATATCAGCTCATACTGCAGTATTGTGTTGTAACTAGTGTAATTCACACACACACACACACACACACACACACACACACACACACACACACACACACACACACACACACATCTATCTGCATTAGTAGTAAAATATGTGCAGGAATCCAGAAGCAGACTCTGCCTTATCTTATCAAAACTGGCATTTTGGACCAGCCCTTTTCATTTAAGTGACTAATTGTGTGTGTGTGTGTGTGTGTGTGTGTGTGTGTGTGTGTGTGTGTGTGTGTGTGTGTGGGTGTGTGTCGATCCTTCCCTTCCCTCAATGACTAACAGTACATTTATGTAGATTAAATATGAAAGATACAGGTCCAGTTCCCAGTGCAGTTCAATAAGGGAGTCTCTTGAGTGTGAGCTGTTCCACATGCACTGACTCATCCAGTTTTAACACAGTCACCAAATATTTACAGAAAAAATTACACCAACAGAACCTGAACAATGGTAGACAATGTATGTTTAGTTTTTATGACTTTTGTTTTGTTTTTCAGATTTACTGGCCTGCGAGTCCAGATCGAATGCAGGACTGTTTGATGGCTGGAAAAGACCCACAGGTAAAAAAATGCACATTTGCTGTATAAATAAACATGTAATATATTCATATATTCATTTGCTGATTTGTTGTGCCCTGTCTAGCTGGAGTGTGCCAATTTCCTGCGTGTATTGGAACCTTATAACCAAACGCACCTATACGCCTGCGGAACAGGGGCCTTTAACCCTCGCTGTGCCTACATCCCAACCCGCCTCTTCTTCACGGTACAGAAAGCTATATTATAACTGTAAGAGTGACATACATATAAAGATGGGCAGTAACAGGAAATAGGGTGCTGTGAAGGTGTTTTGTAATGTTTTATATCTCACAAAAGCAGAGTAATTTGCCAGCAATAACAAATTGTATTTAAGAACAACAATTCATATATTTTTTTAGCCCGTATAGTTGCATTTAATGGTGTAGACTGTCTAAGAAACTAAATAATTCCAATTATAACTTATTCCCCCCTGCCTGTATTTTTTCTTTCCTTTAAAGTGTATAAGCCAAAATGCAGGACAGGACATAGTTCTTTTGCTTTTGTTTTTAATTATTAATATAATGGAATGATAGTTATGTATGAAATTCCTTCAAGGTTGGGCCTTTACAGTTTCAACAAATAGTGGGGTAGCTATCGAAGCAGTGAACCAGGAAATCCAGTACTTCATTTTGGTGTTAAGTGCACAATTCATAACTAATGTATATATAACTAGAGGTAACTACAATCGAAGCAATTACTTAACAAGTGGTAACTACCATAAAAGTGATGTAAAAAGTGTTGACTTTCAGTCATATAGCATTTGGAAACTATCATAGTAAGAGTGATTGTAACAGCATAGTTACAGTGGTATAACAAGTGGTAAATTTCATAGAAACAGTAATGCAAACAGTGGTGACTATCATAGTAACAGTGGTATAACAAGTGGTAACTACCATAAGATTAGTGTTATAGCTGATAGCAACAGTAAAGTAACAGTGGTATAACTGGTGGTAACTGCCATAAGAACAGCAGCATTACAAGTGGTAACTACCAAAGAAACTACCATAGAAATGGTGATGTAAACAGTGGTTGCTATCATATAACCAGTGGTAATTACCGTAGTTACTATCCTATTAACAGTGGTATAACTGGTGTTAACTACCATAAGAACAGCAGCATAACCAGTGGTAACTAGCTTAGAACAGTGATGAAAACAATTGTGACTATTATAGTAACCTTGATAAAACTGATAGTAACTATTATTGGAACATTGTTTTAACAAGTAGTTATTACCAGTGGTGGAGCGCAAGAAAGTACATTTAATTAGTTACTGTACTTAAGTAGCTTTTTTGTGTATCTGTACTTTACTCAAGTATTTCTGTTTGTAACTTCACTACATTTCAAAGTCAAATATTTTTTACTCAACTACATTTCACAAAATCAGTCGTTCCTTTTTATATATGAGCGGGTAAAAACTTAACTGGTCAAACACGCAGCTTGACACTAGTCAGAGTAGAGAGCGTGCTGTTTTGAACTTGTTTTGATTGCTGCTTAGCAGTGTATTATATCATGTCACGGTCAATAAACCTGTTCGGGGCTTTGGTGTGTGTGCACCCACCGCCCAGACAACTTCCCTCACTCAAACACTCAAAATTACGGATGACAAAAAAGGTCTTAAACCCTCAGTAGCCCAATTCAGGAAAAAAAAGAGGAAAGAAGTAGGAGGGAAATGTGCAAAAGATAAACGTGTGTATGCTGCTCTATCACTCATCTCTCGTTATGAGGATAGTATAAGATAATGCATTTAATGAAATGCTAAAAACTCTATATCACTTACGCTATGCTGTGTTGCCTTCTTTGCTTTTATGCATAGAGAGACAATATTTATTTTCATTTATATTACATTATAATTCATAGTATGTAGTTTATCATTATGTGTGTAGCAACAAAACAATTACAACCTAACTAGTCTAAATGGATTGTAGTTAAACAGCACTTACTGATTGGGTTCAATTTAATTGAGATGATGTCATGAAGGTTTTCTTTGATTGTACTGAAAAGGTCCTGAACTGAATTCATTAAGGGGAATCTCCAGTGCAGCTTAAAATGCTAATTTAAAAGACTTATATTATAAGGGTAGAGTTGTTGTATGTATCTAATGATTACAATTAGCCAAGGAGTTCTATGGTTTTTGGTTCTGAGAGTTTGATACATTGTGCACAATGACATTTCCAAAGAAATTGTGCATTAAATGCATTTAGGGTGATATTTCTATATGAAAAAAGAGCTCTCAGAAATGTAACCAAATTTGTGGACTGCTCTGAGAATATAATATAGAATATAATACTCATTCAGTGACAGGAGCTGAAGCAGAGAGGAGCTTTTCAAAGCTGAAACTCTTCAATAGGGGGAAAAGTTGGGTCATGGCGTGGTTCACCCTGGGCGTCATTCAAGCTAGAACTGCCATTGGCGCTTAGTGGTATCTACTGAGTACAGTTGAGTGTCAGTTCAACAGCAAGCAGAACATTTTGACAGGAATCAATGATGAAAGAAACTCCTGACACGAACTGCCCACAACACCTGTGGCCTTATTTGCGCGATTCTGTTGAAGTTGTTGAAAATAAGCCTTTTGGTGATGAGCCTAATGTGTGTGTGTGTGTGTTGTAGGCTGAGGACCAGACACTGCAGTATGAACACACAGAGTCTGGAAAAGGAAAGTGTCCATATGACCCCCACCAAAAGACTGCGACTGCCATCATTGGTATGGCTGTGTGTGTGTGTGTGTGTGTGTGTGTGTGTGTGTGTGTGTGTGTGTGTGTGTGTGTGTGTCTATGTTTGTGTCTGTGTGTATGCAACCTTTAACCCTTATTTTCAGGATTGATGCCCTTTAACCTTTGTTTGTGATTGCGTGTGTGTTATTTCAGATGGGGAACTGTATGCTGGAATCACGTCTGACTTTATGAGTCGTGATTCTGCATTTTTCCGTAGCCTGGGAGAACGGCATGTGATCCGCACAGAACAATATGAGCCAACCTGGCTTCAAGGTACACACACTCCCACACTTTCACATGTACCTAAACATAAATAGATCAATATAAACCATTATGGAGAAGCAGATGGATAGAAAAGCAAACACATAGACACAACAAGGCAAAACACACTTCTTAGAACGAATGAAATAAATGACAATATACATAAATTTTTACTGCAAAGAAATGTTTGCTTTAGAGCTTCGGGAACAAACAAGGAGGAATTTTGCACAAATCTAATCTGATTGCTTAGCTTCCCCTACTTTTAGCTAGATTAGCTTTGTAACTCCAGGGTATAAATTACTAGGCAGGCATTAGGCTCCAGACATGTACGGACATTCTCCATCAGTTTCCTTGTGGCAAAAGGGAAGCTGGATAAATGTAATTATTAGTTGAAGTATTATTTTAATATACTTTAATATGGCACTGTTAATTCCCATTTCTGAGTCAGCTGTGAGAAAGCTTTTTAACAGTAGAAGAAACACCACTCTACCAGGAAAACTACAAGTTGTTGGAACACAAAAAATGTTCTACCAGATGAAAAAGTATAGGAATTACTCTTTGTAGGTGTTACAATGTAAGTGAAACAGGAATTTACTTTTTACAAGACAATCAAACGTATGTTGATCTTTAATGAATAGAACTTATTAGTGGTTCCAAAGGAATAAAAAACACTTTGGGTTGCCCTGTAAAAGAAAAAGAATGCACTTGGGGGGAGGGGGTTATATTAACTTTACTTCATCATAGCACCACCTTATTGATCAGTATATTTGATGTAGGAAAAAATCTTGTTTAATCTATGCATACATACTCTGCTGTCTCAAAAGTGCTGTTTCTTATAAATCAATTAACGTTTTCACTTTCTTTTTTTCTCTTTCATCTTTCGATTTCCCCCTCTCTGTCGCAGACGCTGAGTTTGTGCGTGTGGCCATGATGAAGGAGAGCGATAATGAGGAAGATGATAAGGTCTACTTGTTCTTCACTGAGCGTGCTCAGGAGGCTGAGGGGCCCGCCGGCAAAGTCTTGTACACTCGAGTCGCTCGCGTCTGCAAGGTGTGTGTGTGTGTGTGTGTGTGTGTGTGTGTGTGTGTGTGTGTGTGTGTGTGTGTGTGCATACCTTCACTTTTGGGACTGTACGCTCGCATATCTACCTGCATGTGTGGAGGTGGACGTGCTTGTCTGCATTTCTGCCTGACCCAGATGTTTGAGCAGTACATCACTGTACTTTAATCAAAGACCTAAAGACATTTTTGTTCCTGATGTGATCATCTAATCATCTGATCATGGTTATAGTATGTTTTGTGAAGTTGGTGTGTTTGTCTATGTGTTTATATAGAATGACATTGGAGGCCAGCGCAGTTTGGTGAATAAGTGGAGCACATTTCAGAAGGCTCGAATGATCTGTTCTGTGCCCGGGCCTGATGGCTTACAGACGCACTTTGACCAACTGCGTAAGTACTGTACACTGATAATTCAATTAATTCATAATAAGCACAAAATTTAATGCATGTTAATCTTATTCTGTCTGAAAGAAATACCTGTTATTCAGATAACACTTGGAAAACATGCCAAGGTATATCAGAGCTCGGTGATCTGTGTTTACACATACACACACACACACACACAAACACCAACACACACACACACACACACACACACACACAGATACATATTCGTACAAACCAGTTTCTTATCGTTCGGTCTGTGTAAGCAAAAGCTGTGCGTAGAATAAACAATTCTTCAGTGATTAAACTAAATGAACTATATCAAACATGCACACACATGCAGTCTCTCACACACAAACAAATACAGAGACATACACACTCACACATGCACAACACAAACACCCTTCTTGCAAAAAGCTTTTATTATCTCTTCCCCAAACAATCAAGCTCTGGTTTGATCTCAGAATAAGGTGTTTTCAAGCCTCAGACTGCTTCCACACAAACTCTCCATCTATCTTTTTTCACTTAACTGTAACAGGATCATGCAGTTTGTGCAGAAGCCTAGTGGTTAGTGGTTTGCATTAAAGAAAAGCCTGCGACCACTTCCTAACAGATTCCACATGAACGTCCGAGTCTTCTGGTATTCACGACTTTGGAGGTTTATTTTTCTGTTTTAGGTTTATGAGTTGTAACCCAGTGTTCACAATATGCCAGAAACCTTGAAAATCATAGCAAATTGTAAATATGGTGTTATCTTATTTTGACTGAGATTTTAACTCCTAAATCATATACATAAATATGATAAACCTAATAAACTATGATTCACCTTCTATATCACAGTTCTTACCTGCATCTGTGTATAACTTTATTCATTTGTTCAAGTTTGTTCAATTTTCCACAATGAACACAAAAATTCTGTAGTTTTCTTAAATGTAGCAAATGCAAAATGATACATAGCTTAATTCTTAGTAAACTGGGGTCATTTAAGACAGTAATATATGTAGCAAAGTTACTTTTTATACAATATTACTTTTATTGATTGTATTTATTACTCATGAAACACTGAAAGAAAATGTAGTCAGTTTGTTTTTTCTAGATGAACTCTGTCAAACCTACAGTATGTAAAGTGGTATAGACTATCAACCACTAATCATCCAGTTTGCCCTCAGTTACTAAATTCACTACAACACCATAAAGTAATGTTGATCTTTTATGCTTATTTAAGTTCAAATAAACTTGCCATCAATTTGAATAGATATTACTTTCAAAATACCTGCTTCAAAATATCCAGAGGCTCCTAAAAGTCATTAATTGCTTGCAATAGTTGTGTTTACTTTCAGCTTGAGCTACACTCTTCAGTGTTTACGATCTCTGAGCAGGTTTAAGCAGCTCTGACATAGCTTTTCTGATAATAAAATAATAAAAAAATACTCATAACAAAATATCCATGACTACATAAAGCAATAAAATCAACTCCCAGTTTCCAATCACTCAATCTTACATAGCCATGACAACGTTATTATAGCTATCTTGTGCTCACGGCGCCATCGGCGTGTCTGTGAAAATTCCATCAGTGTGATATTTACACCATGCTCTGTTGCCTGGAACAACTACATCTCCCAGCAGGCCCTTGTGGCTCAGGGGCCCTCATGGTGCAGAGATTGCGGTACATGGGTAGACCATGGTACACTCAGTGTGTGGCCTATGCTAAATACATTTTTTGAAATTCTGAATAATATTTCTACATTTTTAAACATTACCACAGACATAAAAATTAAAAAACATTGTTTTTATACATTGAATAAAATAAATGTTTTATTCAAATGCATTATAGACTAAATACACTATAAATATCAAACAGAAAATCAGGTTTAAAGGTGTCTATGGTTACATTTGGAAAGGTGACGTTATGTCTAGTAAGTTTTTTTTTTAAATCGAACAACCAAAACTGGCATGTTAGTCACTGAAGTAGTCTTGATCCTAACTTGCTATAAAAGCAATTTTGCATTGTAAACTTTAACAAAAAAGCTCCCTAAGTATTCCTGAGTGACATTATAAATACTATTTTAAAGTAAATTTGAATATTGTCCACTATTTGCAAAAAATTTATTGGGACACGTGACTTTTTCAACCACATGTGGTTCTTTCGCAAAGTGGTAGCATTACATTTACTCTATTTGAGCTAGGAGACCCAAACCATTACCAGTATGATGTCTGCTATAGAGATATGATATCAACTCTATTGAACATCTTTGGGGTGAAATGAAACGCTTACTTTAGGGGAAAATAAAATCTACTGGAGCAGTTTCCTGGAAAGTGAAGGTTCTCATAAAAATGCTAAAATAGGCATTAGGGGTTAGTGAAAACCTCATTAAAAGCAGCCTTGCTTTGATGGTGAAGTGGCTTCTGTGGGATAACTCTCTTATAATGTCTTTTCCACTGTAAAGATTGTATATTTTCTTCAGACATGCAGATTCATTATTGCATTAATTATTCAGTATTATACCTCACAGCTGATTGCTCAATTCTAATTTGTTAGAAAGTATTGAATAGT
>NC_060900.1:21298665-21333665 GCF_014805685.1 Silurus meridionalis
ATACAGCTTCAGACATAAGCAAATGGAAACAGTGAGTGTAGTGGTCAGACTGACTGATGGTGGTATTTACACGGATCACACTCTTAACACACAGAACCCGAGTAGCTGATGAAATAACTTACAATAGTGGCAAAACTGTGTAACAGCAATGTGTAATAGTAACACACAATAAGTCATTGTTTATTCCACACCACTGTTGAATTCTCAAATCTGATTCGGTTACAATGTGTTGATTTATACTCTATAATAGCGTTTACAAGCGGGCCAGCTGCGAGACAGATCATAGATTTATACTTATGTGCTTGTTCTAATATATATATATATATATATATATATATATATATATATATATATATATATATATATATATATATATATATATATATAGGCTTGTATGGAAGATGGTTCACATAATCACATCTTATAATAATGCATAGAATTGACACAATCAGTACATTTTCTGTAAAGGAACAATCCAATGGAAAAATTTGGAATAACATGACAATCTGCATTTTTCTTCTTTTTAAACTAACAAACAACTAAACTGGTGAGAAAGTGAGTGTTTATAGCAGCTGCAGCGTAAGTAAAAATAAGAACTGTCACAATATAGATGAATAAATTAAGATGGGCATGTTCTTTAATAAAACATTTTTTTTAATTGCTGTGGTATATGATGTGTGTTTAGAAATCTATGGTAATTCAAAAGCCCAACCCTCAAAACAGACCCAGACCATTATCCCTTTTCCACCAAACTTTATTGTTAGCCCTATGCATTCCAGTTTAAATGTATTAGCCTGTCATTACTCAGATTCATCAATGAGACAAAATAGTGTCAAATAGTGAAGCATGATTCATTGCTCTAGAGCACACATTTCCACAGCTCCAAAATCCACCAGTTGCAACTCAAACCGACACTTAGCATTTTACATAGAAGTCTTTTTACAGCTTCTTGGCCATGGAAACATATTTTTTTGAAGTTCCTGATGCACAGTGCTTGCGCTCATGTTGCTTTAAGAGGCACTTCGTAAATCTGTAGTGAGAGATACAACAGCACTTGCCAGCTCCACTCTGTGAGTTTGCATGGTTTACCGCTTCATGCTTGAACTCTTGTTGCTCCTAGGCACTTGCATTTCACAATAATAGCACTTACAGTTGACCAGATCAGATCTAGCAGGTTGGAAAATTCAAGTACAAGCTTGTTTTAGAAGTTGTGTCCTATGGTATTGCCATATTTATACACATGACTCATTCTAAATCCATAGTTCGTGTATTGAGTTTGAATGGCTATGTTTTCGATTATATGTGTTAAAGATGGGCATAGGGCTCCTAAACCCAATAATTAGGATCCATGACTACATATCTTCGGCAACATAGTTTGTAAATAGTATAATAAAATGTCTAAAATAAGTAGTATTTATTCATATAGTACTTCCTATCACAATTGGTGTGAAAAAACTTGGTGCCTGGGATATTGTTCAAGCAAGATATATAATATCATGAAGGTTTATTCAATATATATTGAATCTCTTATAGGTATATTAACCCCCTTCCCCCAAATCAAAAATGTACACCACACTGAAACTTATAGCCATAGACATGAGATGAGGGGGTTAATATCTTACTGAAACTTACTGAAAAGGTTACCAATACAGAAACATCTGTTAACTCATATGTCCTCTGTCTCACAAACAGCGATGTGTTAAATGGATCAGCGGTGTGTGTCTACCGTATGCAAGACATCATCCGTGCCTTCAAAGGAAACTTCTACCACAGGGATGGGCCACAGTATAAGTGGGCGGAGTTTACTGGGAGAGTACCGTATCCCAGACCTGGAACAGTGAGTTCTTTTACATTCTTTGAAGACTAGAACACTCAACGTAATTTGACCATGATGTGCCTTTATTGGTTTGAGGTTTACTTTTGATTTCTCATGTGTGGTATGTGATTGAAGCTCATTAACCGAGTCTGGTACTTTTCTTAATGCCTGCCATTGTGAATGGTTTCACATAGTACTCTACCACACTTTTACGGTGTAATATTAGCTTCAGGGTTTTTTTTATTTGAAGTTACTGGACGATAAGTCGCAGGGATACTCTTCATGCTCAGTAGAACTGATATCTTTTGTTATTATTTACATATTATAAATTATGTTATATAATCTGGCCACCAAAATGCACTGTTGGAACCATTCTCAGCTTGAGGGCCACTCTATTCTCTATTGTAGCTAACCATAGTGTGTTTTCCATGTTGCCACCTAGTGTCCAAGCAGCACTTACGGAAGTTTCCGTTCCACACGGGAGTATCCTGACGACGTCATCTTCTTTAGCCGCACTCATCCGCTGCTGCAGGAAGTGGTGCGTCCTGTGGATAGCCGGCCTTTGCTAATTAGAGTTGGTGTAGACTACAAGTTGACCCGCATCGTTGTGGACAGAGTGGAGGCTGTGGATGGACAATATGATGTTCTCTTTATTGGGACAGGTGTGTGTGTGTATGTGGGTGTTTGATGGTTCCATATCTTATTATGCAAAACACTGTGAAATTTCACTTGCTATGTGTGTGTTTTTGTTATCTAGATTCTGGCCTGGTGCTAAAGGCAATTCACCTCCCGAAAGAGCAAGGACAAAGTCAAGAGGTCACCCTGGAACAGCTGCAGGTCTTTAAGGTATGGTGTGTGTGTTTGCATTCCTAATGTGCTTGGATAACCTCTGTAATATAAACCTCCTGACCTCTGATCTGTCTCCGTCCATGCAGCACAAGTCACCAGTCACCGCCTTGACACTGTCCAAGAAGAAGGTATGGTTGCTGTGGACTGTATACACACACACTCAGACACATAAGCCAAAGAGATACCCTTGCCCCCGTATCTTTTATACAGTGTTTCTATGGCAACCTGAGACTAGGCAGATGAGAGTCAATTCCAGAAGTGTGAGTTTTCACACATTTAAGTAAGGAAACACGCAGGCAAATGCATTTGAGACTACACAAAGCAGCAGTGTGTTTTCACTTAAGGCAAAAACATGAAGCAAATGCCTAAGTTGGTATGTTTTAGATATTCCGCATATAATGTAAAATTCCTAGACCAATATTCGAAATATTTCTCAAAGGTTGTGCAGTGCAAAGCAAGGGTAAAGTCATAGCTGAAATGGCAGCATATTGATGGAGTTGCATGATAAAATATTTGGGCTCGGCATGAAAGTAGAACACGTGTGCCGAGCATTTTCAGACGTGCATATTTTGCTGATTTATGGCCATATTTCTTTTTCATCTGTGTGTTCTCTTGAGCAGTGGCTGTTTGCGGGATCTGCAGAGGGCGTGGCTCAGTTGGCTCTGTATCAGTGTGACCTATACGGTCAAGTGTGTGCAGAGTGCTGTCTGGCCAGAGACCCATATTGCAACTGGGATGGCCATGCATGCAGCCCTTATATGCCAATTGCACGCAGGTATGCACCAGAACACATACATGTACATGTATGATAATTCACAGCTCATGTTAATATATCTGTCTATGTATTTATAGGAGAAACACTCGTCATGTTGGTGATTACAATAATCCTTTAACTGAGTGTGTCAGACAGGGAGGTAAGAGACTGAACTCTTTAAATATCTTCAATGCAGTTTTGTGATAATATCTACTGTTACAAGTGCAAAACAAATAAACCTGAATTTTGTTGTTTTAGTTTATGCTCAGTTTTCTGTTTGTTTACCTTAAACCCCATTGACAAACTGTATCTTCCATTTGTATAACACAGAAACAGATGGGTGCAAATGCAGTCTCAAATGGGTCTTTAAATTTAAAATGTGATAAAGAAATAAACAAAACAGGCTAAGTTCAGGTAAACCGAGTATAAAAAGATAGGTACAATCATTAAAGATGAGAGAAACACTGAGAGAAACACAACAGCAACAATATAACAGTCCAATAAATCTTGATATGGTAATGTCAAAGGAACAAATTCAGAGTGAGAGTTTCACTTCATGTCTTTCTTATGAATAATCTGAAGAGGCATTTAAATAGTGTGTGTATGATGTCTGTGATCATTCAATAACAATCAAGGTAAAAGTGAAGTATGAGTCCATGGTGGTCATATTTGGAGGCTGTGAGGAGGAAAGGATACATCACAAATACCTATGCTAAAACCTATGCTGTATATCAGGCTATCATTTAGTATTAAAGAAAACTTGAGCATACTCGGCACCTGACCATCAAACCCAATACGCCGAACATCCCACTCCAGAGTTGGTTTCCATTTTGCTACATTCTAGTAGATTTAAAAATCTCACTTTACAAACTTGTCATGCTGGAGGAGCTTTGGACTCTTTAGTTCCCCTGAAGGGCATTTGTAATGCTTCTTTATATAAAGGCATTCTAGCCAGGAACACCCATATAGGGGTGTGAAGGTCAGGTATTCACACACTTTTGCCATTTACTGTAAGAAAGAAAGTTATTATATTAAAAAGTGTACTAGTTTACAACTCTAACATCAGATTGTCCTTCGGCAGATATTTTGTTACGGCTCATCCAGACGCACATTTATTTTAAATATTACATTTAGATAAAAGAAACTTCTTAGACAAGCTAGACAAGGTTAAAGACAACAACGAAAACAGAACGTTCAAAAATGACAAGACCAAGAAATATGTCTTTATTCTCGGCACATCAAATACAAAACATCTGTTTTGAGTTCACAGCGCCAGTGAAATTTTCATGTTTGTAGACACATTTCATGATAAATGGTTAAGCATTAAAGGCTAACTATTGTCATCATTCAGTCATGCTAGTTGTTTACACATTTTGAAGGATTTGGGGATTTTGGTATCCAAACTGTGACAAAATTTTTGTGTTTTCATGCAACAGAAAGAAAGCGGCCAGTTAACGTTAATCATGTGGGGAAAAAAACAGCTTCGGCTTCAAAGAAGAACAGCATGAAACATGCGAGCAAGCGAGCAAATCGTATCCATGTTAGAATGCAACACTTTCTAGATTGATGGAACAACCCATATAAGTCCATATTAAATGACTAGAACACAAAAAAGCAAGTGTGAAAAAAACTTTCCCAGACAAAGCAAGATTGCTATTGATGATAAAAGCATCAGAAATTGGGATAAGAAACATGGTCCATGGAGCTATCTTAATTTTTCTCCTGTACAGGGCAGTAGTGTGGGGAATATTTTCCAGACATGCATTAGAATGCTAATACCTACTAACGAGTGTTTATACAGCACAGAGTGTCAGAACATTATAGCGTGGTTAGTATTTATTAAATCTAAGACTTTGATTTTAATAAAAAAAAAACTCTGAATTTCTGGGATGAGGTGGACAGTGCTGTTTATAGAAACAAACTGCGTGTCCAAAGCAATCAAATCCACATGTTATAAGATTCCTGCACAAAGCATCCATCATTATGGAGAATCCATGCCCAGGCATATGCCTGCTGTTCTGAAAGCCAAACCAGGCACAAGAACCTATTAGATTGTAATATGTAATAAATAATAAAAAGATTATAACAGGAATATTATTCCAATATTGTAACTGATATAACTTTTTGTACAATTTAGTACTAAAGTCATTATAAAATTATATTTTATTTATTCCTTTTGTTGTTTGTTTGCATAGCTGGCCTGGAGGTGCAGTCAGAGGAGAAGGAAATAGTGGTGGCTGAGGGGAACAGTACCTACCTGGAGTGTCTGCCTAATTCGCATCATGCCAAAATCACCTGGTTTAAACAGAACGGAGAGAACAGCCTGGAACAAAACGAGGTAAAAACTCAAACTATTTGTGCAATTGCATACTAGGACATAAAGGACAAATATATAAACACAAGAAGACTAAAGACATTCAAACTCCAATTTTCACTTCTTTACACGTTACAAAAAAAACTACCTGCTTTATCTCTGTCACGCGGTATTTCAAAATAATTGCTAAGATGCTAGCTAGATTCTTTCTATTTACTATAGCACATTTTTAGTGGCTGAAAGGCTTACGTACGGTTTGTTGGTATTTCATGGCATTGTCTTTTATTTGCATTAAGCTGAGTGAAATGCTTTGATAACTTTTCACAATCTTTTCAGTATACTTTCCTAAATATTTTGCTTCCTCCTTCCTTCTCTTTCTCCTGAGAGAAGTTGTGTCAAATTTATCAAGTTTGTAAGTTTCCTTGGTCATACAGGCTTTTTTTGTTTGTTTTTTTTAGTTACACAAATTTGTATGTAATTCAGGTCAGGGCTCTAAAATGTCATCGGTCACGTTTATTTTCCTGCAAACACAATGCTGCCACCCTCATGCTGCACTGCTGGGATGGTTCTTAGAGTGTCAACATTAGGGCCAATATAACTGTCTGATTTCCGTTTTGACCTGAGAATATCTTTGGTCCCTGCCTTTGACCCTGTCATTTTATAATGCCTGTCTTAGAGTAAGAGCTTCTTCCTTGTCCTTCCTTCCACTCTTGTCTTTCAGATAAGGGCATCTGCCAAATGCTGTAAATGTCCTTAAAATTTTATATCTGCATATATTTGTTTGTACAGATGCTTATGGCACAATCAAATAATTTAAAATGTAAAAATATGATGGGGACTAGGTAACCTAATCAACTTGCCAAAAGTATGGTATGTGAGGCAGCATCATATGTGTGGGGTTGTAAACAAAAACCTGAATATCTTTAGGTGCATAGTGTTACGCTAGGATCAAGAGTCCGAAACTGAAATACAGACAGAGCGTTTATTAGCTTTGGGAAACAGACAGAAGCTAGGTAGAAGCATGCACCGGAAAACATGTATATTCTGAAACACAGGTAGTCCAGGGATGATTGCCAGAATGAACCGTAAATCGGACGGTGAGTGAGTGCGAACGGAGGCCTTATAAAGGAAGGATGTAGATTGGAGACAGGTGAAGGTGATTAGTATGAAGGCGAGGCGCTGCAAGTGTGCTGAGTGCCGAGGGGAGGCGTGGCTGGCGGTTCCCTTACACATATAAGCTTTTGATCTGGATGCTATAAATGCAGGCTGACATACACAATCAGAATCCGAATACTTTATTGATCCCATAGGAAAAATTGTAGAATAATATTATTTTAATAATGCACATGCATAAATACAAACAATATCTATTTGTCTCTTTTCAGGTGACTTCAAGGGATCAGCTCATAGTGATTGACAGGGGCCTTTTGATACGCAAGGCAGAGCATAACCATGGTGGCATTTATCACTGTCAGCTTGAGGAGCATGGCTTCCGTTGGACGGCTGTAACGATTCGTTTGAGGGTGTGGAGTACCAGCCAGCGTGTAGGCACCATCTCCCCTCAGCCAGGAGTGCAGCAGGATATGATTACTTTGATTCACCACAGTGACTTGGAGCACTACTGCAAGGAGCTGGGGAAACAGCAGCATGATAAAAAAAAGACCAGGGAAAAGGAGCAAGCACAGGAGAGAAAGAGAGGTGACAGACAGAAACATGGAGGAGAACGTGGAGAGAAGGAGAGGGGAAAAGGCAGGAAAAACAGAAGCAAAATGGGGAGCTCTGCCTCAAGGTCTCCTAGAAGCACCTAGAGACATTGTATCTACCAAAAAGATATTCTACAAACAATACAATAAATACTATAAAAAAAAAAAAAACTGAATAGCAAACACATTTACAAACTTAAATATGACCTGCCATATACATGAACATACACAGATTGTTGATAATGTTATTTGGTTGAAGCTAAATTAAAAGGACTGTTTCTGAACAGCAATTTTATGAATGATGGGGGCTGTAATTTTTAAGTAGGATGATCTCAAAATCAATGGACACATGGACATATTCTGTTATAATAAATAGCGACTGAGCCCTGAAGAGCTGAAACCCATGACAGACAAGTAAAGTGTCTCAGACACTCTTGTATTTTGTGTAAATAGGAAAAGACTTCATCATTTTTGGAGCATCAGCAAAAGCTGTGCTTAAAAAAAAAAGACTGCTTTGAAGCACAAATGTTATAGTATTTGCATATAAGCTGCATCTAAATGTATTTGTTCTGAATGTTTTTTTTCCTTTTTTTCTTATTTATCTTTGTATTTATTTTCACTGCCTTTGAAAGATGTATATTTGCCTTGACTTGCAACACGCACATATATGTGATAACTCGAAGCTTGATGTTTTGCTTGATCTTTTCTGGCATTGGGCTAAAAAAAAAAAAAAAAACGGACTTGACTAAACAGAGAGAGAAAGCTTAAAATTCATTTTCTACTTAACCGTACCTGAACTGTTTTGTATAGGAGCACTTCATGCAAAACAAAACAGACCTGATGGCAACCATGCATGATGTACATGATAACATCTAGCGTTGTGACGACACCAGGGCCACCAACCGAACCATTTACTTAACAGAGTTTAAGCAGGGTCACTTCATCCAGGTGCAGGCTACGCTTGTGAATTTATGAATAACAGAATCCTGTGTTTAAAACATACCATTTAACTGTTGCTCTTAACATGTACAGTACCAGTGAATAATGTGTTTATTCACCTGCATTTAAAAACAGGCTTCATTTTTTTTTTTTTTTTTTTTTTTTTTTACACGTTAAAATAACGAATTTTACATAAAGTAACGAATTCTTTACATAAAACTTAAGAAACTGATCGACCAGCTTTATGAAGGAAACACCTTTCTGACAATCTTCTCACTTATGTTCAGGCTGCACTTCCTGATTGATCCTGGAAAGGGTCATGATCAATCTGGAGTGTATCCAGTGAACAATGGGCACAAGATGGGAGCACCCCCCTGGGTGGGACACCAATCCATTGCAATTCGAGTCAACAATCCAACGATTGGCCATTTTTTTTAGAAAGTCAGTTTTGTTTTTGCTAATTCCTATCTACAAGTTTGTTTTTTGTGTTTAAGCAACAGGTACTAAGCTGGAAGAGTAAAGGATAATACACTTCTTCTGAGACATGGTCCAATCACTGTATCATAGGAGCGCTAAACATGCTTGGAAGAGAGCACAAACCTGCCTGTTCTGTACATATAAGTAAATAAATAAAGGTTCAATCTGGACTCTTTCTTGTCATTCTGTGGGAATTTTTTTAAAGGCACAATGTAGTACTTTTTATGCAAGGGTTTTTCAGGTAGAACACGCTTTTCAAGAGTATGTACAGTACATGAGATCAGATTCATCACAATTATTCAGATATTTGATACTGTAACTATGGCAAAAATAAGTGAAAAGACAATACTGATCGTTATAATCTTTTCTCATCTGTAATTGCTATCCAAAATAGAAAAGCACACTCAGCTTAGCTTATACCACATCAATGCTAGGTTACAAAAATATATATTTTCTTTTTGTTTAAATCATTTGAAAAATAAGGTCAGTCTGCAACTCAGCCGCTGCCCATTGCTGGAATTCCCAGACGTCATTGAGGTAGAAGTGCTTTGTACAATAAACCGTTCTGTGAATTCTTGAGTAGATTTGGTTGAACCACTGTGTACATTTGGGCTGGGCAGATTGTATCAAGTGTCTGAGTCAGAATACCAATTTTAAGATCAGTTTTCACATGAGTTATGAAAAAGGCAAAAACCTAAAAAGGCTTACGTTCATGCTTTTCGACGCAAAGGCCAGAACAGGCGGTCGTTCATTCTTTCCCTTTCAGTCCTTTTTCTCTGGCACTCAATCTTTCATGTGATATAATTTTTTTTTTTGATATGCATATTTGAAATTCACCATGCCAGCTAACCCAATTGTGCATGCCTTTAGTATTATAATACTTGGAATCAAAGAGAGAACACGTTATGAGTTTTCACACACACACACACACACACACACACACACACACACACACACACACACACACTCACACAAATGGGCCAAAGGAAATGAATGTGGTCAAAGAGTACAAAGACCCAATAATATTGACGGAAAGATGGAGGAACGCATGGTGTGTGTGTGATAAAAAAAAAGAAAGTATATGAAACCAGAAGGTCAAATCAAGGCAAATTCATTCCAAAAGTTGTGTCGTTATGTTCCCTATGTTGCAATGAAGGAGAAATAAATATGTAACACTGTTCCTTAATATAAATATAATAACAATGACATGATATTTTGTATGAATATTTTTTGTAGAATAATGACGTCCTGCTGAGCACAAAGAGAAAGAGAAAAAATATAAACATAAATTTTTGATAATCTGCAAGATACTAATGATCGAAGTGGCCAGGATTTGACTCAATGGGCAAAAGAAAAGCAATAACTGGACAACCAATATCTTTATAAACTAATTAAAGTTGTGTTTCTGCAATAATAAACAAAGTCCTATATGGTAAATGGGATCTTTGGCTGGTTCCCTTGTAGAACATTTAGTATAAAGTATTTATTACATGAGCAGTCCTACTATTACAACTCTGGTTTGATCAAATAAACATTGTCCATTTAAACTTGCTTTTATATCGCACTGAAACACATACACATTATTTACTCAGCCTGGATCATTGTGCGTCACCCACAGTATCCGCAGTGAGTGGTGTGTAAATGATCAGGTTGTGCCTGAGGAGGCAGACTTCCTTGAACTCTGCATGACCCGCTGGAATATGATGTGGGCTCAGCTTGCTGCAGTGAGATTATATTCTACCCGCCTTCAAAACAGGAGACTGTGAGACGAGTTAGGCGTGTTGCCTTGGATACGTAAGAACTCTATAGGAGCTTGCACAATGATGAATATTAAACGTAGTGCCAGCAAGAGAGTGCAACAGGGGAAAAATGGAGAGACAGAGAGAGCATGAGGAATAGAGAGAGAGAGAGAGAGAGAGAGAAAGACAGAGTTCATTGCATCCAAACATGCATAATACAATATTATGCCCATTTGAAATAACAATAGTGTTAAAAGCATCAGTAGAAAATAAATGTTTAAATATCTACACAGCCCTCTCTTTGGATGCAGTTTTTCTTGTTTTCCTATCCTTTGCCAAATGTTAATTATAACTACAACAACGCATCTGGCCACACTGTACATCACATCGAAGTACTGCTGACCGCTTGTTACGATCTGAAGCATTATAGTAAAACATGGACATGGTGAAGAGAGATAAAAAAGACTTACAGATCAAAGGGGAGCTAAAGACATGAAAACTCCTTTCATCATTCTGCTCCACTTTATTAAGTACTGTGTGTGTGTGTGTGTGTGTGTGTGTGTGTGTGTGTGTGTGTGTGTGTGTGTGTGTGTGTGTGTGTGTGTGTGTGTGTGTGTGTGTGTGTGTGTGTGTGTGTGTGTGTGTGTGTGTCTTTGTGTGTTTTGTGTGCACGTTTGTATGTTGGTTGAACAATTATCCCTCATTAGATATTACTTTTGGCCGTTTGAGCTCATGGGGACATTTGGATGATCTACACTAAAAAAACTGAAACATAACAACTGCAGATTTAATTTAAAATAATAATAATAATAATAATAATAATAATAATAATAATAAGAAGAAGAAGAAGAAGAAGAAGAAGAAGGAAAAATGTGTCAAAGGGCGTCCTTTTGGTTACTTGGGTTAAATGTTGGGATTAGGGTTAGCATTAATTAACTGTATTAAATTAATTATATCAATTGAAGGTCCTCATTATGACAGAAAGACAAACATGGGTGTGGACCATGGGTCACTGTCAGAGTCTGCCTTAGCAGTGTGGATTGGTGGTAATAACAGACTATTATATTTCATAGTCAGTGGTTGGGCCCAGGGCTCTGGACTTAAACCAAAAACTGATCCATGGCTTGGAAAGACCATTAAAGCCTATAAAAATAGATATAAATATTCTTTTTAGCCATAAAAAGCTAAACAAGGACTGTAAAAACCTTCTAAACTTTGTATCACTTGTACGGAGACATTCAGAGCTAAAGCACACTGGGTTTTAGTGCTGAGCTCTATGATAAGTCAGCTGACTGGCGCCATCTTTGGCCACATGATGATACTACAAATCATATAATATATAATACTATATATGTAATATATAATATATAACATGTATACATGTATTTTTTATTATATACTGCTTGGGGTGATTTTTGGTGATCTTTTCTTGTTGATCCTGTTAATTAGAAATGTAAAAATATATAATATATTAGACGTGAAGCAAAGTGATTAAGTTGTTTCAAGCATTAATTGTATTCATATGTTCTTTAGCTTCCAACCATTTTTCTAACTATTCAGGTAGACAGATATCTATCTATAGATAGATAGATAGATAGATAGATAGATAGATAGATAGATAGATAGATAGATAGATAGATAGATAGATAGATAGATAGATAGACAGGCAGGCAGGCACTCAAACAGAGACATTATTTTTTTACTATTACTATCTTTATGACCCAGTTCCTTTCCTAACTAAATCTTCGTTCACATTTATCTTTTTAAAAAAGTGGCGTAGAAAATATACAAAACGTAATATATATATAAATTTTCACTCAATGGTGTCGAAAACTAAACTTAGACTGCTTCCATCACAGTGACTAACGCGGAACCAAAGTTTCATCCCGGTTTTTACACGACGGATATTTACAACGGACTTAGTTTCCTGGCAACCTTCATCCTCGGGAAAGAAGTGAAGAGGTAAATATTCATCTGGTTTGTGTTTCACGGCTTAGTGAAAGTTAAGGGTAAAATATTTTGATTGGCGGAAGACTAACAACCGTTAAGTCTTGTATTAAGTTAGCGAGAAGAGACGTTTCAGGCCTGCTGAGCGAACGCCAGGCTCCACAGCCGCCCTGCTTCCCCGCGTCAGTCCAGAGGAAGGGCTACTTGCTGTCAGATGATTCGTGTGGCAGCAACATTGATATGATTTTTACTTCTCCTGAGCTTTAAGTGAGTTCTGTTTGCCAGGACTCGGGTCAGGAATACAAACGCGCTAATCATTGCTCCAGTTTGTGTGTTTAAGGTAATTCTGTTGGCTATTGCTAGCTGGCTAATGTCGTCATTTGATTTCAGTTCCTGAATCTGGCTCACTATGGCTGATCAAGAAGACTCGGTCACGTGAAAATACAGTCAAACAGCTGCTGTCACTGGAAATATTTTAGAATATTTTTAGCCCTGAACTTAAAGAGCAGCTCGTTGTGGATGATGTGAACTAAGTGTCATGAAAGCTGCGGTGGGATTCATTTCAGCTATGGCAGTAATCGTGCAGTGTTATTCAGTAGTTCATATCAAGTAAACATCTGTATATTATTACTAGATAGTTGAGGAGTTTTTCTTGCCGTCAAAGCATCAGTGGGGATTTGGGTGTCTGAGGTTTCAACTAGTAGTCCAACGTATTAACCGCATCCACATGTCACGTGGCATAAAGTACCACTCAAAAGTTTGGATACAACCTTATTATGCAGTGTTTATTCCTGTTTTGTATTGTTTCCAACACTGCATACACACCCATCCAAACTACATCCACTACAAACTACGAAAGAGCATGTATAGAATAATGTAGTCACCAAAAACATGTTAAACAACCCAGAATATATATATTTACGATTCTTTGAGGTAGTCACCTTTTGCTTTGATGACAACTGTGCATCCTCTCAGTCAGACTCATAGGGTAGTCACCTGGAAATGTTTTCCGACAATATTAATGTAGTGTGGAGTACTTGTTGGCTGCTTTTCATTCACATCGATGTCACTTTTAACAGACATGGTAGTGATAACCTAAAATCTTTGGACTCATTAGGCCGAAGGACAAATTTTCACTGATCAAATGGCGATTCCTTGTGTTTCTTAGCCCAGGCAAGTCTGCCTGTTGTTCTTCCGAATTACTTTTTCTGCAATTCGGCCATGAAAGCCTGACTTATGCAGTCTCCTCCTGACAGTGGATGTTGAAATATATAACGATTAGGCAATAGAGTCAATAGAGAAGTAAATAACACTGATTATCTCTTCAACATGATTCCTGTTAGTGGGTGGGATTTATTAAGCAGCACGTGAACATTTTTGTCCTCAAAGTCTATGTGTTAGAAGCAGGAAAAAAGATTGTGATGTCTGGATGACTGGGTTAGAGCATCTCCAAAACTGCAGCTCTTGTGGGGTCCCAGTCTGCAGTGGTCAGTATCTATCAAAAGTGGTGCAAGGAAAGAACTGTAGTGAACCGGCGACAGGGACATGGGCAACCGAGACGTGCTGATGCACGTGGGGAGCGAAGGCTGGCCAGTGTAGTCCGATCCAACAGACGAGCTCCTGTAGCTCAAATTGCTGAAGATGTTAATGAACAAAATGTTTACTTGCTGCCTAATATATCCCACCCACAGGTGCCATGATGAAGAGACAATCAATGTTATTTAATTCAACTGTCATTGGTCATAATGTTATGCCTGATCTGTGCCACTTGAAATCCGAGAAGCATTTTTGTACACATTTCTGCAGCAGAGGTAGCCACACACAATCATAAAGGGATACACAATCATAAATCTGTAAAGGGAGAGAAAGGGATGATATATTGTGCAAAATGTCTATAATAATTATGTGTGCATATGGTGTGGTTAAAAAAGAAAACATACAGAACCTGTAGATTCAAGGTAGGTGAAAATTATAAACTGGCACTTCTAACCCTATGAAGAGAAAAAACGGCCACCTGTTTCACATATTTTGCAGCGCACGTAAGTGAGATAAGAATTGTTTTCATACTTTTGTTCCGAACATCCTTTCGAGGAAGCAGCGATGATACTGTGGACGTGCAAAAGTAAACTCACAATGGAGATAGAGCTCTGATAGAGTTTACGATAGCGGCATACTGATACAACATTTTTATTTTTCTGATGCAGCAGGTTGAGGGATGAGCCACTCCTCTGGGACTGGCCCCAATGTGCTGGAGGAGACAGATGGGACAGACAGCCCTGACTCTCCAGAGGCTTGCAATTGGGCAGCCACTAATGGCTCCTCGACCTCTCGGGTGCAGAAGTGTCGTGATGGAGTAGCTCGTCTGGAGCCAGACAACCAGGAAGGAACTCCTGAGACTCGCACACACCCGCCTCACAAAAGTAATCCTGCGTGCAGACAAACACACACAAACTCAGCGTCTCACACCAACACGGATGGCCTCACACATACAGACACACACACGTCTCACTCCCAACCAGTAACCAAAGACAGTCTTTACATGGAAACCTCCATTTTGCCACACACACAAGCCAGTGATGGGTGGGAAGGAGTAGAGGAGAAGGAGTTCAGAAATGGGAAAGATGGAAGAGATGGAGAGGAAGTGGAAAACAATACAGAGAGTTTGCAGACCGCAGACGTAACTGTGCAGGTGAGAATTTAGCAAAGTGTTGAATGCACACTAATTCTTTTGCTGAATACGGTCCAGGTTACAAAAGCTGACTTGTTTTCTAAAACCAAAAATGAAGCATGATCCTGACCAATCCCAACCACATTCAATATTTTATTCGTTAAGGTCAAAATAAAACGTGTCTATATCCATAAAGTGTTTCATTTTTGCATTGTAGACCTGTAGAAACCTTGTTCTGAAACCACACCAATCTTATACCCTTATCAAACACAAGGCCAACAGGATTGCGCCACAAGTACTTGGAAGAAATAATACTGAAATGGTTTATAATACACTGTTGCGCAACATTTTTACACTATCCACATTTCACAGCAAATTCGTAGCAAGTCATTGTAGTCTGGACTATATATGGGCACTCTGGTTTTTACCACAGGTGGCCTGACACCAGTTTAATGCTGGCAGTGGTGTAACCAGGCACTAATTAATTTGGATGAGTCAGGAAGAAAATATGTAAAATAAAATCTTATAGTTCGATGTATTGATATTGTAGTGGTTCAATTTGTTGTCGTTACATGAGAAAAGTATTGACATTCATCAAATGTGTTTGGTTTATGTTAATATCGCTTTATAACTATGTTTTGGGGTTTGTATTGTATTCTACGGTATAGTGGTGTTAGTGTATTGTCCCAAGCATATTAATTATTGTTATGTTGTGTTCGGAATATTCATGGTAGGATAAGAGTCAGGTTGGGGAAAATGGTGTTCACACCTAATCTGTGAACTAAAACACTGACCCATTATTACCTCTAGATGTTTTGAATAACTATGTTGATTAAATAATTTAGAGTAATTGTATTAAATTTTACAATAAAAATGGCAAATTGTGAAAATTAATGAACTTATACGCAGATTTGGCTCAAGAAAGTGCAGTAAAACCTCGGTTTGCGAGTAATGCAAGTTTACGGGTGCTTTGTGGTACAAGCAAAAGCGTTTTGTAAAATATTGCATTGGATTGCGAGCGAAAATCCGATATACGAGCATCGAGGAGGAGGAGAACAAAAAGAAGAAAATCAGTTCGGCTGATATTAGGAAGGCATGTTCGAAGTGGAAGTGCAAACTTTTTTTGAGAAAAATCACCCAAATAAGTGATTAGAGTGGTCAATCTCTTTAATGATAATGCAAAGTCACATTTCCATGACCTATTAAAAAGCAGACAGAAACAAATGTCATTGGAAAATCTTTTGATTCTAGTTAAGAAAAAAGAGAGTCAAGTGAATAAAAAAAAAAAAAAAAAGAATTTTAAAAAGCGGAAGTTTAGTGAAAGCAGTGATTCGGGTGACAGTCTTCTCAAAATCATAATAGAAGAATACTCTCCTTCCAAAAAAGAATCCTACTCCTTCTCCTGCTCCACCTCCACACCTCATTTTAGCCTCAGCCTCAAGTCTTCTCAAAGGTACAATAAAGATCAGGTTTATTTATTTTATATCTAATTTGACATCAGTTATAATTGTATTATTTTCTGTATATTGTACTGTATAGTTTTTTTTTATATGAAAATCTTTGGGTGTCTGGAACGCATTAAATTGCAACGCAAAAATCGCTCCGATATATCAGCAAATTGGTTTGCGAGCACTTTTCCGGAACGGATTATGCTCGCAAACCGAGGTACTACTGTATTACAAAAGTGAATGCTGCTTGCATTAGCAAACCCTTGACCCCTGAGATGTTTTGGGATTGGCCAGGATTATGTTATCATTTCAGGCTTGTTTGCTTTGTCTGACGGTCTTGAGAACTGTAACAACCCCGAATTTAATTTCGCTCTATGCTCATTAGCAACAAGAGCTTGATCAGCTTGCAGACTTGGAATTTAAAGTTAAAGTGTCTGTAAAGGGTGATGTGCATTCGATCTTCATTGTCTCGTCAGCCAGTAAAAGAGGCCACCACTGAAGACTTCACCACATCACAAACGCCACCTACAGAACCAGTCGACTGTAACTCTCATGATGATTGCCATTTGTCGGCTTCCACGCCCCCCGACCAGGCCCCGCCTCTGGTCCCGGTTCCTGCACCCAGTTCAGCACGTCCTGCGGTGCTTCCAGCACCTGATGATTGGCCACGGCCGGCTCACGTGATGGCAGAGGTGCGGGTGCGTTCTGCCCCTGGACGGGAGCGGGTGGTGCGGGGAATGCAGGACAGTAAGAGTCTGGACGGCATCAGTGAGGCGTGCGGAGGCGGCACACGGGCTGCAGCAGGTGAGGGCCGTAGGGCCACTATTTCCAGCGCTTTAGAACTGGAGGGCACAGTGAGCCATGACGGAGATCTCACTCACTTCATCACCAAGAACTTGGAGCAGAAAATCAAAATGAGTTCCCGCCCTAGCCTTGACACCGACTGTGAGTGTGTCTCCTGTAATCCCCATTCACATTCCGACTGCAATAGTATATGACTTCAGTAACTTGTTAGTGTTGAGAATAATTTCAATCATTATTTACTTATTTATTCATTAACAGATTTACCTGATTATTATGAGCTCCAGAGATGTACTAATCAGCATGTTTGTGTGCTGTGTGCAGCAGACTGCTCAGGCCCAGTGGTGCAAGGTCGTGGTTCATTTCGTCGGCCAGCTGACATCCCACCCATAGACCCCAGTGTGCTCCTGGACCTTCAAAAACACACACAGGAGGTTGCACAAAGTGTGGAGATAATGCTCCGCAGCCTCAATGGAACCATCCAGAATGTAAGCTTTAGCACCCTAGAGCACAAACACAACCGCTATACTGTATATATACATACACAGATCCCTTTCACATCTGCTTAAAGGTCAATGCATCACTGATCTAATTTGACAAGTCGAATAGCAAGTGTGTGCCACACTACCCCTTTGAGATAGCTTCAATACGTGCACAAAATATGGATATAAAATATACCATTCTCTACAAATCTGATTAGTCTTAGAGCTGCCAGTGCAACGCCAACACACAGTTAAGTCAAGCTGTTCAAAAAAGCTTTTCAAACCGCACAGCATGTACTAAATATCCCTAAATAGTATTACAGATATACCACTGATATGCTATTTAGTAGTGTAGTGTGCACTTTCTAAGTGTGAACCTCTCCAACGCTGTAATAATCTACTTTCATTATGCTATTATTAACGTAGAATATCAGCTTGTCTGTGCTGATTATTAACAACAAAAAAATACAGTATGGAGAATAAAACCATCACTTTTTTAAAGACACAGATTAGTGGATCAAGTATTCAAATATACATAAACGCGAACCAACTGTCCTCATTTTATCTGTTTAGCTGAAACCAATTTACAACTGATCTATGATGCACATTCCTCACTGAGGACGTATCAGATGATTATAATTCCAATATCCAAAAATTAGTTTTGCTATACTTTTGATTATATTAATCCATTTCACTGTCACTTTTTTTCAGCTCCCATTCTCTCTCGCTCTCTCCTTCTCTCTCCCACTCTTTTTTACTCTGTAGACTTCTTTCATGCCGCCTATTTGAGATGTGATCATGGTTTATGTACCTAAGCTGGGAAATTACATGTATTTTTGTTTCCTGACTTAGTGATCAGCATCCCACAACATTAGATCTGTTGATTCTTCCACGTATTGGGCTGCACTACAGTCTGTCCCCTTTCCTGACATCACTAATCTCTCAAATCCTGTTGTTACAGAACTCTTGTTAAGACTCTGCTGACACTATACCTTACTTTACCTCTGAACTTTGTTCTAGCACTGATCTTACTGTTTATGCCAAGGCCCACTGCAACCATTTGATAAAGTACACAAGTCTGGCTCACTCTTTTTTTTTCTTTAATAAGGTCAACACCTGTGTTGCTGTTGTCTACGTTTCCTTCTTAAGATGCCGAGAGCTCAGTAAAATAAGCTCTCAGTCTGCTCAGCTCCTGTGATACAGATTTACATAAAAAAATCTCTCACCTTGACCTCTGTTCTTTTTATTTCTAGATCACATCTTTTCTTCTGCTCATCTGTTATTTCATGCCCTATCTATTAGTTCGTTAATGAGCCTCTTGATTAGTTTTGGGTTCTATCTGAAACTTCCCATTGATTCTCCCAATGTCTAAAAATATTAGACCCAGTTATTATTTTAATTCACACTGCCTGTAAGAATGGTGGAATTACTTTTGCGACTCCGAGCATTGCACTAAAACAGCTTGTATAAAGATCTGTACTGATTTTCACTCCGCTGACCTTTTCTGCCTTTAGTGCAGCCTTTGATGCATTGACTCATTCTTATCTGTTTTCTTTACTTTTCATTGGAATGCTAGACTCTACTCTTATCTCCATGAGAAAACTTATTTTGTATCTATGATGAACATAAATCTTTAATCACTCATTGCACAAGGAGTCCCTCAGTGTTGGGATCTTGGCCTGTGCCAGTTCATCCTATGCTTCACTTTTTCAAGATTTTTGGTGACCTTTAATCTTAGATCCAATATTAGAATTACGAGCACCACAGCATTATTCGCTACTGCAAATTAACTACTTTTCTGCTTCTTTCTTTTTTTTTTTCTTTCTTCACTTTAGTTTCATAAATAATAACTCATACTCAAATATGGTTAAAGCAGGTCTCTTAAAGCTTCTATAATGTTAGATATGAAGCTTCTATAATGTTCGATATGAAGCCTCATGAAGTGTCCATAATGTAAGATATGTAAGAAATAAACCACTTGAAAATCTGCTGTTGTAGGACTGATGTGCTGGAGTTAGTACCATGAATTTCATTGATTTGTTATAACAACAGTCCAGACTTTATAGATCCTGGTGTCACTTAAACCATTTCTTTCTCACCTTCTTATTTTCTTAGTTCTTGTTTGTCTAAATAATATAGAATAGACTGTATAATAGTTTATTATTAGTTATTCCTGATTTTTAAAGAATATTATTTTCTTGTATGAGAGAATTGCAGGTTACGCTGAATAAAGGCTTCTGCAAAATGGATTAATGTAAATGTAAGAAATTGTAATATTTTCAACCTTAATTTTTCTCCTTTCCTCATTTAATCATGCCTTTCTCTTTATACAGATGACAGCATTGAGTGTTGGTTATATCCAGACATACCGAGACTCTGTGGACAGTTTGGGAGAGTCTGTAGATATGAGCATAAAGGTACAAGACTTTTTTACTCACCCTGTTAACTTATTTTATTACTGACCTCATTATCTGCATTATCTTCTTATTTATGTTCATGAGATATTTTGTTGCGCTTGTGTTTGTAGGGAATGTACACACTGATGGCACGTTGTGAGGAACTGGATCGCTCCATGCAGCCCATTCAGACGCTCGCGGCCCAGATCAGAGACATCAAACGCACGCTGGACGCTCTGGAAGCCATCTGCAAATAATAATGAGCACGACTACGCTCTGTAGCTCCAGGAGATGCTCTGCGACAGCTCCGCCCTCTGCTAATTATCACGCGACCGAATCACTTTGCTAACTATCTCGTCTCCTAGAAACGCTCCGTGAGCGCTGCGCTCCGACTCTGCAACACCTCTTAATGGCAGCGATCCTCTTGTTGTGGCTCCACCCCTTAGAATGATTGGAAAGTGAAATAGACTCTAGTGTTTAAACTCCGTCCAATGGATTGACGTCGCAATCACGAGAAAGCGCTCTCTCTTTTTCTCTCTATCTTTTTTCATCTCTTTGAATGCACGATACTGGGATTATTTATAGTGCGTGCGTGCGTGTGTGTGTGTGTTTTAAAAGGCGAGTTGTTGATGGCATTAAAGTTCTTTAATTAGGTCAGATGTGCCACATCTGTATTTGTTGCTATGGAAACGTTCTCAAAGCCATTCTCTGTTAGTGTGCTTCTCCCTCTGGGTGTTGGTTAGTCTACAGACTGGATGCTTTGTGTTCCTCATTTTCATTGTGACTACTGATAAGTTCTAATTTAGTAAGTTCTACTAACGACCTAGTAATCATCCTGAGAGTTTTGGACCTTTTGTTGCCACGGTGACAGTCATGAGGGACATTAGCACCGAGGCTAAACTTGCTGCCTTTTTTAAATGAACCCTCAGACTAAAGGAGGACGTGTGAGTAAAGCAAGATTTTAAAAAACAGGCCGAGGGAATGAAATGGAGTGCTGGAGAGTCCCCAAATGCCAGCCTTTGTCCGTTTCTTTCCGTGTCTGCTTCCAATACGGCAATTTAGTGAACTGTCTGGCATATGTGTGTTTCAAAGAATGCAATATAACAATAAATTTACTAGAATTATCCAGAATCATACTTAACTCGAAATCTTTGGCTTTGTCAAGCAAATGCTGCAAGTGTTTTGTGAAGCTAAATAAGTAAATAATTCTGAAAATTAAATGGGTTTACAGGACATTGTTTTGAGAAAGAAACCATGTGTAAACAATGTTCGGCTTCCATAATGCCTCAAAGGTTGTAACTTTTTTTTTTTTTTTTTTTTTTTTTAAATATATGTAACTGTTTTGCATCTACATTAAATTCTGGAAATGTTAACATCCAGGATAAGGAAAAATAAATGTTATTAAAAAAAAAATTATATATATATTTATATATACAGACGCTCCCCACTTTCCGAATTTTCGCAGGTATGAACAAACCTGTCCTCAAAGTGAAATTTGTTTGGAAAAATTCAATTCGAAACGACGCTGGATAGCGTCGACCGTAACGAGTCTACATGATGCGCACCGAATTGTTTACTCGATAGTATTTATAGCACTTACATCATTAGGAGAAATGCGTAGTCATTAACCAACACAGTAACAACTTACAAACAAATTCATGGTACGAACGGTCGTTTGGAAAGTAACTCGTTCGTTACGGTGGGGAGCGCCAATAGTTCAACTCATTCTCTTTCATTCATTCATCCTTTAATCACTCCATCCTGGTTAGAGTTATGGTGAATCTGGGGCCTATTCCAGAAACACTGGCTATGAGATCGGATGACACCAAGGACTTTTCTCACAGTTTCTCAAATTAGAACTATTAAACTCTATACTTATTATAATGCATCTGTAAAACATCTTTGTCCTCTGTCTTAAATGGCTTTTCTTCATTTGTTCTTATTTATTTGTAAGCACACTTTCCATGTGCACAGTAAGGATAATGGTGTGTACTAAGCAGTTCTGTTGATTCTAAAATCGAATTACTTTATTCATGGTTCATAAATTGGGTTGTTAAGTTTGAAATTTATCAACAAAACAGCCGAGCTGTTTGAAAGAGTTGCATGGCACAAAAGTATCATGGGAACTACAGTAGGAATCATGTGATGTGGTCAGATGAGAACACAATTGGACCATTTGGTCATGCAGCTGGTTCAACCAAACCAGCTTGACTAACCTCTAAAAAACAGGAAAATATTGGCTTTAAATAAAACTACAGCACTAAAATGGATTTGTGCAGGGTGGCTTTCTGTTCTGTGCAATCTGAGGGAAGGCAGTGTGTTCACTGTGATCCAGGCTAAATTTGTTACTGAAGATGAATAAATAAAAGAGTGGAGTGTCCCCATATGTTTGAACTTGAACATTACAGACTACTACTCGTGGAATGGTTACTTTTGCGCAATATTTCATTTTACATTTACACCCTTGTCTCATATATACAACTGAGCAGTTGAAGGTTAAGGGCCTTGCTCAGGGGCCCAGCGATTGCAGCTTGTTAGTGCTGGGATTTGACTTTCTGATCAGAAGTCCAACATCTTAACCACTGAGATACCAAAAAAAGTGCTTTATACTTGTCACATTACAGCACAGTGAAATTCTTTCTTTGCATATTCAGGGTTCAGAGTGCAGGGTCAGCCATGATACAGCAACCCTGGCACACAGAAGGTAAGGGGCCTTGCTCAAGGGCCCTAGAGTGGCAGCTTGGCAATACAAGGGCTTGAACCCCCAACGTTCCGATCAGTAACCACTGAACTGCCAGCACCCTGGCTCAGCCAACTACCCCACTTCCAATTTAGTTCTTTTTGCTCAATGCCACAGTCGATTCACTGTAGCCAAAGGGACTTGGCTTGTTGTGCAAAATCCATATTTATTTTAAAACTCTCCACAAGGAATTAAAATAGGACTCCTTCAGTAATCCACAATAAAGTGTATAAAAAAAACAACAAGGGCTAAACATGAAGTTTTTTTCAGTGTGCCAGCTACCACATACGAACATTATCCCTTCCTAATTTCATAGGGTGCCCTTTCTTTTATCCTCCGAAAATCTTGTCTTGTTTTTGTGGATTGTTTCTTTCTGTGATTTTATTTAGAAGTGCAGTAACGTGTGCTAATCAGTCAAGTCTCATTTTTGTGTGTCTGCTCCTTAAATTGTTTTAAGAATAAATCTGCAGTTTGATAAATGAGGCACGCTGTGTCTAGTCTTGGTCAGGTGGCATAAAGAGCTACAGCTATGGTACAGTAAAGAGTGAGACTTGAGTGTGAATTTCAGGTGAATTCTCTACGCAGATCGCAATCCTGCCAGCTGACTTCTGCATTTGCCTCAATCTCTGCTTTATAACATCTTAATTAGAGATGAAGGTGTATGCGTGTGTGCACGAGTGTGTATTCCCTCTTGAACTCTTTTACGGCTGAACTTGAGTACAAACTGTAAATGTAAGCACTGTTGATCATCCAAATACTTTGACCGGGATCACTACTTGGAAGGCTGTAATAAAATGTGACTTTTTATAATATGCACATACTCTGCCTTCAACAGGGTGAGAGACGCTGAAGATACACAACATGGACATAAGCATTGGGACGTCTGACTTTTCCAGCCATATGTATTTTTACCTCAAACTGTTGTAAGGTTACAATTGTATTAGAAGTCTTTGGATGCGGTGGCATAATATTTTCCCCTTATCTCACAAGGAGACTTAAACCTGTTCTAGCATGACAATGCCCCTGTGCAGCTCTATAAAGATATGCTTTACATGGGTTGGAGTGGAAGCTCTTGAGTAGCCTGCGAAAGAGCTTTGACCTCAACCCTACTGAGCACCTCTGAGATTAATTGAAATGCTGACTGCACCTCAAGCCTCCTCACCCAGACTTTTCTAATGCCCTTCCAGAAGAGTGGAGGTTATTATAACAGCAAATGGGGACTAAATGTGAAATGGGATGTTCAAAAAGCACATACAAATGTTATAGTTCGGTCTTTACAAACCTTTGTCCATATAGTGTATGCCTTTGCTTTTAAACACTGTTTACTATTGTTCAGTATCATTTCATGCTGTTTGTGATGGTGTAGCAGATGGTTCAGATTTGCTGTAAACACAGCTAGATCTGTGTGTCTGTCCCAGATTAACGATAAGACAAAGACTAAACACAAGATTAGAGGTAAGTTTGGACAGCTTGAACAGATGGACTGATAGAGGTGACAGGACTGGCTGACCGGCTCTGCAGCATTTTGTAAATCTGATGATGCACTTATCGGCCTTCCTCCACCAAATACGGGTCTTTTACTGGATCACACGTGCGCACATGCATGACAGACAAGACACTGGCTATTCATATGCACAAATGTATCCTACACTTACTTCCTTGTCTTACAAAACAATTGCACCAAACTTTAGAAAGTGGGAAATTACTATCGGTATATATATATATATATATATATATATATATATATATATATATATATATATTTTTTTTTTTTTTTTTTTTTTTCTTTTCTTTTTTGTCTTTAAATAATAGTGTTTGAGAGCGGTGCATTGGTAGAGAGTGTATGAATTAAAGTAGAGGAACTATATTCATGTCCTATTTGTTTACACAAATGCCTTTAGAGGTGTTTTTTTTGCACCTCGTAACGTTCCGAAATCACATCAAAACTTGTTTTCCTTCACAGAGCATTGCTCTTGTGTACCTCTGTGTATCTCGCACATTTGCCATTTTATGACCCATGACCGTTATCGTGTGATCACATGACTACATGACTTTCATCTAGCTGAAATCTGCATTGCAGCCATACACTAAGTTAAGCAAGGTCAGAGTGTTCAGAGGTTGTTTATTATGTCTGCGCTACTGAATAAACTTTCTGGAATAACACATTTCAACTGAAAGTCACAACTCTTCGATTTCTATGTAAATGCTTAATAGATTTTTAGGCTACTGTAGGAGTATAAGTTGGTCCAGTGCTGTTAAAGGTGTGAAAGGTATTGTAATGGATTATCAGTAAATACAAATAGACAACAACTGTCACAGAACTGACAGTGGTGTCTACATGATTGATGATGTTGCTTTTTTGCTTACACATGCAAATTAAAAGCAGCAGTCTTATTACTTTTCATGCACAAGCGCTCATTTTTGAGGTAAAGCAAAACACATATGACCTTGTCCCCAAATGTTCATAACTTGAAGCTGTTTGGTAGTTGGCACGTTCCGTCACAATGTCGAAAATGTACGGTTCCCTCATGTGCCAGCACAAGCTATGAATATAGAAATGTCCCAGGAGAAACCCGACTGTTTACATGGATGCCACATTCCCAAATGTCTTCTTGCACCATATTCTGCTGAATAGAGGTAATATGAGTTGTGACTCATAATTTACTACACTTGTCTCTTGGTTTCAAGCAGGAAGACATGCTACGATTAATTTTTTCTATTTTTTTGTGGTAGCCTAAGCACAACACAAATATTATAGATCCACACTAGCACAGGTTTAAGCTAGTTTTATTTAGTTCAGGCCTTCGTTGTCTTGACATCTCTTTGCTACCATCTCTACAATTTTCCTTTCACTTATGTCCATTGTGGAAAGTGCTATAGAAATAAACTTGAACTTGAACTTATATAGAAGTTATAGATAGTTTTGATGGACAATTCAAGCAAAAAAACAAACAAGATCAAGGCCAAATGGTTCCTCTTGTAAGCCCCATCTGTCATAAAGCAAGATTTAGAAGTCAAAGTTTATGAGTCTGAAGAATGACAGAACACAGAAAAGAATGATGGTGGCGAATTGTGTGGGGCCTCCACTTTTTGATGTTTCTTGTTCAGCAGGCGTTATGAGAGCCACTGTCTTCTCACTATGCACAAGTGTTTTCTCAATCCCTACAGTTTGACCTGTCCTCACAGTATGAGCAGCAATATTGGATGGCTTTAATGTGGGCAGTGGCCTCTGACCACCACTCTCAATCCCAACTGACTCCTGATCAGCAGCTGCTCCTTCCAATGCCTCAAACAAATGGCAGTGAAAGTTCTGTCTCCAGGCATCCAGGTAATTCGGGGGGAGTTGCCCTGTTGCACGGACACCCTCTGCTCCCTGGTGCAGTAGCAGGAAGTGGGCAGGAGGAAGGTGCAAGTAGACAGGGTCTTCTGGTTTCTTGCGTACGCAGCGGCCAAGTCCCTTGCAAAGTGAGATGCTGCAAAGGCGCGTTGCCATGGTTACGTTGACAGCATAGGGGCCCAGAACCTCTTGCACATAAGATGTAAGATCGAAGCACAATTTCTGGTGGACAAAAGACATACTAGTATGTTGGTGGGATTTTGCACTAATTGGGGGTGGTAACAACTCATCAGCATATTCATACATTTCATAAGCGGACGGATGGACTGATAGAAGACTGTTGACTAATGGAGCCAGTAGATAGATGATTACCTGTGTTTTAGTCGGAAGGAATCTGTCCCAGATAACAACTCCCGCTGCACCCATAGCAGCACTCTCTCCTACAGTATTCACCAAATTAGCCTAGAGTACACAAAATACACAGTTCACAGTTATGAACACAATGGATACACACAACACACACTACTAGATGCACAGTTCCAGTCAGAAATTACAAAGTTACCCATTACCATTGGAACAGAAACCATATGACTTGATTCCTAGATAAATTATTACCTCAGAGAGAAAGCTACTGGAGGAGATGTATGTACTCTTGACCAGTGGATAAACAGGAAGCTCAAATGTAGTCCCTGCTAAAGCGGCCACTCTTAATGCCTCTTTAATTTGATTGGATGCATAAAGCCATGCGCCCTTGGTCCCTTCAGGAAATTTCTCCAGTGCAAGGATGGGGTAAAGTGCATCACTTTGCTTCCATAGCCACATGAGCTCATTGTTTAGTGCCATCTCCACAGCAGAGCAGCGGCCTGTGTAATTTTCCAGCAGAATCTGAGTAGAATCTGAGTTGTAGCAGTTCGGGTACGAAGCCATGCCCCACAGCCTCTGTGGACGGAGTCTCTTTAGGTCTTTCAAGGTCTCCATGAGTATGATTTGGGCTGCTGCTTCAAAGTCAACCTGGCAGGAAATGACATCAGTATGTCGACATTCTGCTTAAAACAAAATGGGTATACCATTGAATGACAGATATGGACACAAGGTAGCCCTGTGTGTTTTTATTTGTGGTAGCAGTTTCACCTGAGCCCATTTCTCCACTTCGTCTGCACTCCAGTCTGGGAAAAAACCCTGAAGTAATGCTCGCGAAGTCCTGAGATACTTCCTCTGATTACCCCGGTTTCTGGTCCACTGCGGCTCCCATTTCTTCCATTTCAGCATCCCAAGCCCAGGTGCCCCAGCCTGTGGCAAAGTTGCTATGAGGTCTGCTTCAACTTTCTGGAGGTGGTGCTCCAGGCTGGTGTGCTGGGGAAGGCCACCATTCACAGGCTCTCCCTCTGCACTAAAATACGGGTAAAGACCCAGTGAGTCCTCGTAAAATTCAGCCACACGTCCCTCCCATTCCATCCCAAAAGCTGCTGGGTCAGGGCGGCCAAGACAGTCCCTGTTTGGTACAGCCCAAAGAATCAAGAAGGGCTGACTGGGGAGAAGAGGAGAGCGAGCTGGTCCACCAATACACATCCAGGAGACAATCAGGAGCAGAAGGAGAGGGAAAATGGGGTTGGGGGTTTTTCTATGATCCATGGAGGTGATTGCTAAGTTTCCTGGAGCTCATCTAGACCCTCCCTCTAACTTCACCTAAGACAGAGAGAGAGGATTATAACACTAAGCATGTGCTCTTTTAAGTATCTTTTGATTGATGATTTATCCAGCGTAACTTACTGTATAAGTGCTTTGTAGTCTCCAGCAAAAAATATATCTTAATGCGCTCTGCAAAACAATACTATCAAGCTAAAAAACTGCTAGAAAATAGTACAACAAAGTAGCACATCAACACATACACTACAAGTCACTTTATTAGTGCTGCTCATTTAAATGCTTGGTAATGTTGGTGGTACTCAGTCTTTAATCAGACAAATAGTGACACAACTGTTTGGCATATCAGGGGAGATTCATATGTGGTTCTTTCCCAAACTGTTATCACAAAGCCGAAGAAACACAATTGTATAGGGTGGTGATGCAGTAGCATGACATTTTCCCACCATTTGAACTAGGAGACCCAAACCTGTTCCAGCATGACAATGGCCCTGTACACAAAGCAAACTATATGAAGACATGCTTTACATGGTTTAAAATATATCCTGCTATAGATTTCTGACCCCAACACTATTGAAAACCTTTAGGAACGCTGACTGCACCTCAGGCCACCTCACCCTACATCAGTACCTGACTTTACTCAACACACTTGTGTCTGAATTAGCAAATCTCAAATCTCCACAAACACACTCCACAATCTAGTAGAACATTTTCCTAAAAGAGTGGTGGGAAAATAGAAGAGCAAATTGAGACTAAATGTGGAATGTGATGCTCGAAAAGCACAGACCATCTTTGGCAATATAGTGTACATATTTTCAAGGTTGTTTGTTTATCTGAAAATGTAAAACTGGGATTTTTGCCTTATAATTCTCAATAATGTCCTATGGGATGTTTAAAGCATGTCAATCCTAAAGCACATGAGAAGGAGCAAAACACAGGATATTTAGGGGCATCCTAATAAGATTATGCAGTGTTGCCTACGGTCAGAGGTAATGACTCTTTCCACTGATGTATACTTTATTTTTTGGTGTTATTTCACAAGCTAGCAATAGAGGGCAGCAATGTGCCACACAGTACTATACGCGCGGTAGTGTACATTTGAATACGCAAATATGCATGAATGTAATATGTTATGAAAATTGGAACGTATCCTAATTGGCAATTCATGCATTTAGTCACTTCATACCTCAAACAATTCAATTTCTCTCCTACCAAAATTAATGCGTCCTTCTTTTCTAATGAGTGTCAGAAACTAAGCAAAAATTGCTGAATTTAGCATCAGAAGAGGTTGAAGATTTTGGTTTGTGATTTTTTGATTTTATGTAAAAAAAACCTATATCTTGTTTTTGTGCTACAAAATGTGGTTGATTATTCTAAACTCATGTTCAGTAAGCACTCTATACTTATATGAGTGTGAGATGGAATTCCTGGTTTTGCTACATTCATTCAGATAAACAATGTTTTTTCCTCCTCATTTTTTCCTCCATGTTAAGAAAGTTTTTTCATTCCACAAGTGGATATGTTTAAAAATGTTCCTTTCATGTTGTATTGTGGACTGAGATATTCAAAATGCGGTAATTTTATTCATGTGACCCATTCAACTGAAAAAAAAAAAAAATTACTGCAGTCATTATGTCTGATCTTTAGTTTGAGAGCATTGTTAGATTAATATGAATATCCTTCAGATTGGTTTTTTAAAGTTGGACCAAATAATCACTCAATTCTATCAATTCAAAATTACTTATTTTTTTCCGCATGCTCAGTGAAGGGGAAGTTAGAATTGAGTTAGATTTTGGTTAGATGTTTCAGTGTGCAGAAACAATTTTCAGAAATCGTTTGCAGACGCTAGTGTAGACAGAGAGTTTTCAAATCTCCATGGATTAATGTGGACATAGCCACTGATTGCAGTAAAACATCTTCATCCTTTCCTGAATGGGACTCAAGTACCAAAAGCACTTTGTCATATTTTATACTTTGTAAAAGTCAGCGAGAGAAAAAACCTGATTGTAGGATTGAATTCATTTTATTTAAACCACACTTTTGGGGCATATCAGACGGCTTTGAGTAAATGAGAGGTCACAGATCTGCAAAATGCCAGAAAGATAAGTGTATGCTTTTCCTGCTTATCAAACATGGCCACTATTTTGCACATGTGGAAAATCATTGTATTCAGGAGCTTACTGTCAAAAAATCAGCACTCCCTTCCAAACACATGCTGGATGTAGTCACTAAATCCCGCTCTGACGGAAGGGACGGCCGAGGAGAAGCTCCGTTCCACACTAACCTAAACCTCTGAGTTTAGAGCAGAGAACTGAAACTAAAAACCATAAAACATTGCTAAATTTGGCACACAGAACCGATCTGCGAAGTTTTTATGCTGCAGTACGTTTTTTAGATGTATGCCTAGAGGCTTAAGTCCTATGAGGAAACAGTAAGAGAGCCAGCGCCTTTATTGTGCCAGCAAACCTAATGAACCGAATGCAGACGCTGAATGAGGAAGATATGTGAATTGGGAACAGGATTTGATCTCGGTGGGCCAAACATTGCCTCTGTGAGCTGTCATGCTTTCTCTCAGCCCATTTTAAACTTGGCAGCCAAACTCGCTTCTGTTGATGCTAGTGATAGTTTTAGGTCACTTCCCTCCTCTGCTATAAGGAAACAAAAAAATAATGCAACTTCAGACTTTATTCCTTTGAACTAGCATGACATCAGTGTACCACAAATTGCAATTTGCAGTCTTTTATTACAAAACTCTCCATTTTGCATCACAAACTGACAGGATGACTTGTTATTTTTTTTACTGAAACCAGTCTTATTATTTGAGCAATGTTTTAGTGAAAATCCTGTTAGTATCATGCTAATATAGTACGTAAACACGGTATTAGCTTCCATTGCTATGTTGATGATACACAGTTGTATATTTCAGTAAAGCCAGATGAGAGAGATCAGCTTAACAAAGTTGAGGAGTGTGTAAAGAACATTAGACAGTGGATGCCCTATAACTTCAACTCGGATAAGACGGAAGTATTTGTACTCGGACCGCATGCAGCTCGAAGTAAACTTTTCGATTACGGTGCATCTCTGGATGGTCTTTCTGTCTCAGTGTGTTAAGCAGTCAAAGACCTTGGTATGATAATTGACCATTTCCTTTGAGGCTCATGTGAATAACATTACCCGGATTGCCTTTTTCAGCTTAGAAAAATTGCTAAAATTTGAAATATGATGTTGTTACAGGATAAGTGCAAAAATAAGCTTCAGTTCAGAATGCAGCAGCAAGAATCCTTACCAGATCACATTACCCCTGTTTTAATCAGTCTACACTGGCTCCCAATTAAATCTTGAATTGATTATAAAATAATACTACTGATGTATAACGCTCTCCTGCCGCCGTATCTGAGTGAACTTTTGTACCAATATGATCCCCCACGCCCACTTAGATCAAAAGGTGCAGGCTATTTGTTGGTACCTCAAATAATTAAGACTACAGCAGGGGGCAGATCTTTCTCTTATAAAGCCCATAGTTATGGAACAGCCTTCCAATTTGTGTTCGGGTCTCAGTGTTTAAGTCGAGGCTGAACATATTAATTTAGTCCAGCCTTTTATTGGTTTTTCTTAGGTAAAAAAGCAGATTTGGAGGCATCATGGATATAGAGTGTTCGGTGAACTGGGATATTTGTATGCTGTCGTCCCCTCACTCTCACTCGTTCACTCAGGTTTGCTGACGGTGGTGTGGTGGGCCGTCTCTTATCCCAGAGATCCCTCATGTCTGTGTTACCTTCTGGCTCTCCCTTTCAGCTATGCTGCCATAGCGAGTCTTGCCGGAGTCCCCAACTGCACAGTGTCCTTAACATTTATACAACAATAAGTATACTTAATGATCCATATATCTTTCTCTCCCTGTCACCTCTCTTCTCTCTCTATCTCCCTCTTCCTCTCTCTCTCTCTCTCTCTCTCTCTCTCTCTCTCAGTTTAGTTAAACATGTTCCTGAGGTAACAGTGACAACTGTTTCTGCCCCTCTCTTCTCCTTGGATTTGTCTGCTTTGTCCAGGCCTGCCTATGGATGGTGTTCTCTTTGATTGAAGGCCACTCTGTGCAGCTGGGGATTGTTTCACACGGCTTGGGGATCCATGAAATTACTGAGTAACACAGGAGCTTTGAGGATGGATTTGGACTGTACTTAATGTCAACAGTCTGTTACAATGACTTAGGACTACAGTTTGAATTGGATCACCATCACTGCACACCTTAACATTGTTTATCTTTAATCAATAATGGACATTCAGTGACACACGGATGAGAATGGGTTCCCTCTTGAGTCTGTTTCCTCTCAAGGTTTCTTCCTTATGCCATTTTAGGAAGTTTTTCCCTGCCACAGTCACCACCTGCTTGTTCATTAGGAACAAACTAACTCTTATAAAGAACAATCTTATTCATTCTTTGTTACCACATTATCTGTGTAAAGCTGTTTTAAAACAATTCTAATTGTTAAAAGCGCTATACAAATAAAAATGAATTGAATTGAATTGAAATTGAGGAGAAAGCAGCTAAAGGATTTTGCAAGATTTGAAGGTCAATCTTACCTTCATGTCAGCATACAGCTATGAAGAAAGGGTGATGGTGAGTTTGAAGACTTTTGAAGTTAAATATGAGGAGATATCAGGAGAGAACAAGTACTCATACTGCTGGAGGGATGGATTGAAAAAGAGATAGAAGAGATTGCCTCTTGTGCTCTGGCATAATCTGGGTAATAAGCAGGGTCACTGCATGTCACATGATCAGTCTGACTGTAATCCAATAATCCAGCAAATAGCCAAATGCACAGATGCACACACTCAAATCTCTTTATACCAAAACACACAATGTAAAATAACCCTTGAAAATTGGGCTCATCCTAGACACAGACAGCTCATGACAAAAGGTTTTTTTGGTGTCTTGCAGAACGGCATTAATAATGATATAGCTTCAAGCTATTGCAGTTGACTAAAGGTATAGTATAGGCTACTGTCTTGTGAAATTTTTTGAGTTGGCAGCATACAGTAATCCATCAT
Organism: Silurus meridionalis; assembly: GCF_014805685.1. Taxonomy (NCBI): domain Eukaryota; kingdom Metazoa; phylum Chordata; class Actinopteri; order Siluriformes; family Siluridae; genus Silurus; species Silurus meridionalis. Next base: position 21,331,769 of record NC_060900.1, read on the forward strand.
ACAGTCTGTTTTCCATACAGCAGGTGAATTTCCTGTCACTAGGGAGGCACACTAGAGAGATAATATCTTTAACCAGTTTTCAGCAAAATTTTCATCCCAGCTACATTTCAATGACCACACAAAAGATCTACAGCTGCTGGAAAAAAATGTAAAAACAAGACATATTTTTCTTCTTTTTTCCTACTTAATCCGCTTTTTCCTTATTGATATTTGCAATATACTGCATCTTACAATAGAAAAGGTTCTGTAAAAAACTATATCTATACTTACACTCATTTTTGTTTGCTGAAATATATTAGATTTAATTTAAATAATTTGCTTTTACTCAAATTATTTGAAGAATTTTTATTACTTAGGAATTTAAAGTAAATTTTTTTTTTACATTTTTACATTTTAAAGGAAATTGGTTTCCTTTATACATTTTGAATATTTATATTGTGTATTTTGGTATGTATTTTATTTTTTACAGACTCTTTATATTTTCAGGTCCCCATTAAGATTGGATTTACATGAAATTCTGTGTGTGTGTGTGTGTGTGTGTGTGTGTGTGTGTGTGTGTGTGTGTGTGTAAACTGAGTTGAGATTATCTAGTTGAGGTATCTGAGGTGATGCCTGCTCCTCATGTCCCGTCGTCATAGAAACGCCTCAGATGAGCCTGGCCCACACAGCGTTAAGGAACAGGGTAGGGTGTGTGTGTGTGTGTGTGTGTGTGTGTGTGTGTGTGTGTGTGTGTGTGCATGCATGTGGTAGGGCAAGTCATGACTAATGTGATTTCGAAACACAGGATGGACAGCGTGTGTGAGGGTAAATCACCCAGTTACGTGGCATGACTTTAGTACACTTTAGACTCACATGGTATTTTTTATCCTTAGCTTGAGGTACGGGTGAAGATTGCAAAGCAGTACGGGTGATGGACGTGCGGTTTGGCGTCTCCGACTGATGCGAGAGCAGATTGGGCCTGTGCTGACAGACATGACAGATAAGAGAAATGGTTTGTACAATGAAGGTCAATGGGACTTTTTGTTGCAATATAAAGTTGTCTGAATTGAAGCCTCTCACTGCAAATGGTCCATGTACTGATGAGCAGATCATCAAAAAATGTTTAAATGTTGTGGAATAAAAACTTCCTATCACTGATTCCGGTGAAACAAATACATGCTTTTTTTTATGCTTTTTTTTTTATATTGATTGGCATGGTACTTATATTCTCAGGTCAATATACGTGTGAACTGAAACACTGAAGGAAGAAAATGGAGCTGAATGCCATCTTGGGTAATTTTAGACTGTCAGCAACAGCACTGTAAGAAACAGATCGAACTCCAAGCGACAAATGGCTTCTGCATGTTCAGTCTGCTCTCAAGAAAAAAATGTCTATGCCAGTTTTTGGTATACTCAGAAGAAAATGTTTAAGTCACAGTTTAACCCGTATCAATGAATGAAATAATGGATTCCAGCCAAGTTTCAGCTAGTTTTGTCCAATTCTGAAGAGTCTAAAACAGACTTCAACTGTATGACTGGGAGCAATAAAAGGCACAGCACCACCCTCTTGTGGAAACAACTATCACACCTGGAGCTCGGAAGCCACTTCTCTGCTAAATTGAACTCTTGTGTATCAAGTGAAATGAATTAACATGTCTAACTATTAATTCTGTAGTGTATGTCCAACCAGCATAAATAAAAATACATCCTTTATTCATCTTAAGTAATCCTAGACAGTGTAATGGTCAGATGTTGCCCTGGTTATAAAGGCCATGTTCACACACTTTCAGAGATTCATTTACACCCGGGGTGTTATTTAATGTCCACCACCATTTGGCTTGTTTTTAGAACATGTTTGCAAACCAGGGAACCTGGACATAAAAAAAACATGTCAGACAGTCAGCAGTGCTCAGGATCG